>NC_139415.1:0-13644 GCF_905368555.1 Meleagris gallopavo | reverse complement strand
GTGAAAACGAAGGAGTGCGATTCCGACGCCGACAAGTGCGAATTCAGCCTCCTGCACTACCTGCGAGTGGGGGGGTTTTTCTCCGAAGTCCTGAAATGATTACTCCTCACTGTCTGAAACGCTCTCCCTGAGAGCACTACGGTTGTCGCTCCTGAAACTTGCAAATTCCTTTTTAGAGCTTTTTTTCCCTTCCACTTTTTTCCTCTCTAAAACCCGATGTGTAGCAGGGGAAAAAAATTCACTAGATAAATTGGGGCTCGAACAAAAAGCAGAGACATAGAATTCGGAGCTATCGGGTGCATTTGGCATGAAACCAAACCCCAATTAAAACCCGCCCCTTTCCGTTTGGCGAAAGGGAACCCGCTCACGCGTGGGGGGAAAGCACCCGGCTGAAGGGGCCCTTTCCCGGCAACCGAAAAACACGAGACCGCTGCTGAGGGCTGAAACCGGCTTGGGGGGAAAAATACGATTTCTGGGCCAAGTAGGGAAAAGTCCCCGGAGCGGTTCAGCGCAAATCCCGCTTTCCACGCGTAAGGGCAAAGGAATGCGTTTCCGATGCCGAAAAGGGCGAATTAAGCCTCCTGCACTCCCTGCGAGTGGGGGTTTTTTCTCCGAAGTCCTGAAAAGAACTCCCCACTTTTTTTAAAAACGCTCCCCCTAAAAGAAATACGGTTGTCGCTCCAAAAACTTGAAATGCCTTTTAGATTTTTTTTTTCCCTTCCAATCTTTTTCTCTCTAAAAGCAGATGTGTAGCGGTAAAAAAATTCACTAGAATAAATTGGGGCTCGAACTAAAGCAGAGACATAGTATTCAAAAGGGGGCGTTGCATTCTGCACGAAACCAAGGCAAAGTAAAAACCCCTCCTTTCCGATGTGCGCACGGGAAACCCCTCACTGGGGGGAGAAAAGCACCGGGCTGAAGGGGCCCGTTCTCGGCAAGGGGAAAACCCCAAACCGCTGCTAAAGGCTGAAAGCGGCTTCCCGGGGGAAACCCGATTTCTCGGCCATGTACGGCAAAGTCCCCGGGACGGTTCAGGGGGAATCCCGCTTTCCACGCTTGAAAACGGGGAAATGCGTTTCCGATCCCGACAATTGCAAATTCAGCCTCCTGCACTCCCTGCGAGGGGGGGTTTTTTTCCCGGAAGTCCTGAAAGGATACCCCTCACCCAATTTTTCACGCTCTCCCTGAAAGCATTACTTGTCCTCCTCAAATTTTTCCAGGTTTTTTAGAGGGTTTTTCCCCTTCCACTTTTTTCCTCTCTGAATGCAGATGTGAAGCAGTAAAAAAATTCACTAGAATGAATTGTGGCTCGAAAAAAAGGCAGAGACATAGTTTTCAGGGGGTGGGCTTATGCTTTCTGCACGTAGCCAAGGCGATTTGCAAACCGCCCTTTTCCCCAGGGCCCACAGGACCCCGCTCCCACGTGGGAAAGGAAAGCGGCCGGCTGAAGTGGCCCGTTCTGGGAAAGCGAAAAACACGAACCCCCTGCTAACGGCTGAAAGGGGCCTTTTGGGGGGAAAAGCGCAATTTTTCCGCCATGTAGGGCCAAATCTCCGGAGGGGTTCAGCGCGAAGGCCGTTTTCCCAACGCGTGAGAGCGAAGGAGTGCGATTCCCCCGCCGAAAATTGCGAATTCAGCCTCCTGCACAACCCCCGAGGGGGGGTTTTTTTTCCTCCAAAGTCCTGAAAGGATAGCCCCCATTTTTGCCACGCTCTCCCTAAAGCAATACAGCGCCCTCTCCTCGGACTTGCAAATCCCTTATTAGGGGGGTTTTTTCCCTTCCAATCTTTTCGTCTCTGAATGCAGATTTGTAGCAGTGGAAAAAATCACTAGAATGTTTTGTGGCTCGAAATAAAGGCAGAGACATAGTATTCGGAGCTAGCCCAGGTGCATTCTGCAGGTAGGAAGGTAAGTGAAAACCGCCCCTTTCCGTTTGGCCCCCAGGAGCCCGCTCACTTGGGGGAGAAAAACGGCCGGGTGAAGGGGCCCTTTCCCGGAAAGCGACAAACACGAGCCCGCGGGCAAAGGCTGAAAGGGGCGTTCGGGGGAAAAGCCCGATTTCTGGGCCAGGGAGGGCAAGGTCTCCGGAGCGGAACAGCGCGAACCCCGCTTTCTGCGCGTGAGAGCGAAGGAGTCCCTTTCCGATGCCGACAAGTGAAAATTCAGCCTCCTGCACAAACTGCGAGGGGGGTTTTTTTTCCGCCGTCCTGAAATGAAAACTCCCACTGTCTGAAACGCTCCCCCTGAAAGCACTAGGGGTGTCGCTCCTAAAACTTGCACTTTCCTTTTTAGAGCGGTTTTTCCCTTCCACTCTTTTCCTCTTTGAAAGCAATTTTGTAGCAGTGAAAAAATTCACTAGAATGAATTGTGGCTCGAACTAAAGGCAGAGACTGGGAATTCAGAGGTGGGCCTAGTGCATTCCGCATGAAACCAAGGCCAAGTGAAAACCGCCCCTTTCCAATGTGCCCAAAGGATTTCGCTCCCTCGTCGGGGGAAAGCACCGGGCTGAAGGGGCCCTTTCCCGGCAAGCGACAAACACGAGACCGCTGCTAAAGGCTGAAACCGGCATTAAAGGAAAAACGCGTTTTCTCGGCCATCTACCCCCAAGTCCCCGGAGGGGTTCAGCGCGAATGCCGCTTTCAACGCGTGAGGGCGAAGGAGTGCGATTCCGATGCCGACAAGTGCGAATTCAGCCCCCTGCACTACCTCCGAGTGGGGTTTTTTTTCCCCTCCGAAGTCCTAAAAGGATACCCCCCACTTTTTTCACGTCTCCCTGAAAGAAATACAGCTGCCCCTCCTCGAACTTAAATTGTTTATTAAGGGGGGTTTTCCCTTCCAATTTTTTCGTCTCTGAATGCAGATGTGTAGCAGTAAAAAACCTCACTAGAATAAATTGTGGCTCGAAATAAGGCAGAGACATAGTATTGGGAGCTAGTCGAGTGCATTCTGCACGTGGCAAAACAAAGTGAAAACCGCCCCTTTCCCATGTGCGCACAGGACCCCCTTTAAACCTCGGGGGAAAAGCAGCCGGCTGAAGGGGCCCGTTCTGGGCAAGCGAAAAAACCGAGACCGCTGCTGAGGGCTGAAAGCGGCTTTCGGGGAAAACGCGATTTTGGGCCCAAAGGCCAAATACGGCAAAGCCTCCGGAACGGTTCAGCGGGAATGCCCCGCTTTGAAGGGCGAAAGATTGCGATTCCCATGTCAACAAGTGCGAATTCAAACTTTTGCAGTACCTGCAAGAGGGGGGTTTTTTCCTCCGGAGTCCAGAAAGGGTCACTCCCCACTTTCCGCCGCCCCCTCTTTGAGGGCTCAACATCTGGCCCTCCACAAATTTGCAGGTTCATTTTTAGATTTTTTCCCTTCCACTCTTTTCCCCATAATGCAAATGTGTAGCAATGTAGAACAACACTGTAAGTAATAGTCGCAAAAAATAAAGACAAAAACACAATATTCTTTCCTGTGGAAAAAAAAAACCTCATCGGATGTAATGCAGTAGGCTAAATTCGCAAGTTCTGTGCGTCTGAAATGCACCACTTCGCTCTCATGCGCAGAAAGCGACACTCGCGATTTCCCGCAATTCCGATTTCTCAAGGGCAGCAAACTGGTAGTTTTTTGTGCCGACAGAATCCTCGACGTTGTGTTATGTCGTAAGTGCATTGATCTTGTTTTAGACTGACAATACGTTTTCGTGTGTGCTTCCGGTGACTATTACCTTACAATCACAAATATAAAATGAATAAGAAATATCCCATTCCCATTGAGGTATACCAGTCTCATTCCAAAAATTACACCTTTTCAACGAGAAAAACAAGTTCCCGGCAAAAGAGATGTCATTTCATACCGCAAATATCAGCCTTCTCAAAAAAAAGGCACTTTCTCCAAGAAATATCTGTTTTCTCCATTTGAGTTGAAATTCTTCCCGGGAAATACAAGCCTACTGTAAGATTGTAAAGGGAAAAGATCATCTATTTTTTCTGAAATAATTCTCCATGTAAGGGCAAAACAAATTATTTCTGACTACACTATGTTTCGGATAAAATTGCTATATCTGTGAGAAAATGCTATATTTTCGGTAGAGTATGTCCCATTTGGGAAAGTATAGTAGAATTTTCAGTGGAAAATGAGTGGACTTTCGAAGAGAACTGGCATTTCTAGGAGGAAATGTCTTATTTTGGGGGAAAAGGTCATCTATCTGAGTGAAAGCTGATGTTTCTTGGAGAAAATGCCGGCTTTTGGAGAACAGATAAAAGTGAATTATTCCGCAGGGAGAAGCCCTTCTGTACTTTCTCTTGCTGGTCTCTTCACTCTTTCTGCCACAGAACTGATATTTTAAGATGTGCTTTTTTATTGTTCTTCTTTGGGTAAAATTTTGTTTGGAAAATTGGTTACTTTATGTTGGAAATGTTTTTTTGATGTAAAATTAAATTTCTCGGAAAAGAAAGCACAGTTTTTTTTTCTAAGATGAAAAATTTTTCTACTGATTTCTGTTCTATTTCAGCTCAGCACACGCAGCGTAGTTTACTCGGGCAGGCTGCTTGTACGTGTGAGCTGAGGGACGCTTTAAAGGAGCTGGAAGCTCTGCACTCTGACAGATGGCCCCGGAAACCTTTTAGCCATAATCAAAGCTATGGTAATGTACATCAGCGAAAACAGAATAAAAAAGGAAGAGTTCCCTTCCAAAATTTGGCTTACGCCATATCTGCGAATATCCTGCACAGTGCTTTTTTAGCTGCGTTACCAAGACCAGCAGATGTCTTTTTTTCCCTATACCCATAAATGAAATTAATTTGTTTACACACTGGGGGAGGAATTTGTGTTTTTTTTAATAGAAATGCATAGAGTTTGTATAAAAGCTTTTTTCACGGAAATAGTGAAATAAATAGTTTCAGGTTTCCCCTGTTTTGCTTTTTATTCTACGTGTCCAGTATGTTTTTCAAATGAATATTAGCGTCTGATAGATTCAAATAATTTTTTTTCCTTCTGTTCCTTTCTTTATTAAAACACTTCATCACTCTCAATCTGTCAGGCTTCCCCTGCCTCATTTCCATCTTCTCCTCAGCGGGCAGCTTTCTACCTCAGAGCCCCGGGCAATTATGCCTTAAATACATTTGGTTGCCCTTGTACAGTGAGTTTCACTGTTTCTTGTGCATGTGCAAAATTTTTAAAAAGATACCGAGAATTCAGAATTTCTGCCCCCATTGCTGGAGGTTCTGTCCCTGACGGAGTCTTAAACATCCTGTTTTTCTTCTTACCGTAAGACACAAGGGTAGAAATGAACTGGGGGGTTTAATTCCCCCAGTCTACTCATGTATATTGAAGGAAAAAATTGGTGGAAAAGAGGTCCCTTTTGGGTTTTCCTTGGGGGTTTTTTCAAGGCTGCGTTTTAAAAAATTTTGGGATAGTTTGAGTGTCGGAAGTCCCCTTGACCTTTCTGCTGCTATTAGTTCATTCCGGGGGGAAAACTGCAGCTGACTGCAGCTTTGGTTTTGTTGTTCCACCCCCACAAAAGATATTGGGAGAATCTTTTTTTTTTGCCCCTATTATTAGTATTACTGCATTATTAGGATGATGACTCATTGATTTTCATAGATTGCTCTGAAAGGAATGCCTCCTATTTATTTCCATAGAAATGACAACAGATACAAAAGGTGAATTCCCAGCTACAAAACTCTTTTTTTCAACACTTTTCCCAACATTAGCTATGCTTTTTTTCCAGTGTTGAAAGAGTGCCTGCATGCTGTGCTTTTTTAAAAAAAAAAAAAAAAAAAAAAAATTTGGCTGTTTGGGGGGTTTTTTTTTGCATTACTGTTTCTAGTGCTGAAGCCTCACTGCGCTCACATCCCGGTGTTGGTCTTTAAAAAAGCGCACTTCCCCAACAGTTGCTGTGCTGTCATTCTGGCCCTCTGTCGCCTTGCTACAGAATGAACTGAGTGCGGGCAGGAAGGTTTAACCTCTGCTGTGTCCCCCTGTGACGTTTTGGGCAGCATTATAAAATAGGAGGCATTCCTTTTGGGTCACCCCTTTCATAGTTATGAAAAAAATTAGGTTTGTAAGGGCTGTCTGAGTAAATTGGTGGCTGCTGGAGAGAGGCACAAATCAAAAAGAATATTAGTTAAAAACTGATAGCTTTCAAGGTCAATTTAATTTAAGTGGCTGTTTTGGGTTTTTTATTTATTTTAAGTTTTCTTTCATTTTTGTATTTCCTGAAAGGTCTTCTGGTCTGGCATTTTAGGCTTTATTTTGAATCTGCAAACTCTAGTATTTTGGGGCAACCCCATCCTGTAAGTGGATTTTATTTCATACTCCATTGTAAAACTGCTTTTAAGAATTGGGATTGCAAAAAATGATTCTTGAGGTCCCTTCCAACCCGGGCCCTTCTGTGATTTTAAGACTAGGAAATTTGTTACAAGGGGGGTTTGGGGGAGGTAAAGAGAGGGATAAAAAAGGGGAAAAAGTTTGCTCCCCCCTATCAGAAGATTCCCCGGGCGAGGGAAAAAGCATCACCAAGGAGGGAGCCCCAAAAGGAAAACCTTCCCCAGCTGCAGTCAGCCCTTGCATGAGCTCTGGGAGAGGCGCAGCCAGGGTCCAACCCTTTTGTCAAACAGCTGAATTGCCTTCACCTGTGCTCCCGGGGCTGAGCAGCTCCTTTTTTTTGGTGCTCAACCTTTGGTTCAGGCTGGGGCTCAACAGATCCCATGCCTTTGAAAAAGATTTTTTGGTTTTTTTTTTTTTTTATTCTAGGGAGATAGAAAAAGCAAAGAAGTTTTTTGCCCTTGCTCCTGCCCTTTGTTCCCGCCTCCACCTGCCACCAGCGTGCAGCCAGGAGAGGAGGGGCATTCAGGAGGGTGATGGGAGCCCTTCGTATCTGTTGAGTCTCCCGACCCCCCAGTTCTGCAGAGACATCTCATGTCTCAGTGACAGTTTTCAGCCCCCCCAGCCCCCCGACCCGGCCCAAAAGGCCCGCTGCCTTTCCCCCCCCAAAGGGCCCCGGGGCACCGGGACCGCTGTCCCACCAGCGGGTTCGTCGCCCGGCCCCCAATGAGTCTGTCAGCACCCCGTGTTTTTTTTGAGAGTGCGGCCCCGGGCGCCCGGTGGTTTCCATAGGAGGAAAAAATGTTTCCCCCGGGGCCCTGGCCCACACTGCCCCGAGGAGCGGGGGCCGCTGATGTGTGGAATCAGACTCTGTGACCACAAAGCAGTTATAAAAGCAGGTGTGTTTAATCAGGGCTGCGACTCCGGGTGCAAGGGGGAGAGCTGCTCTTAACTCGCACAGCGTCAGGAAGAAGTGCTGCAGCGAGAGGGGGAACTGATACGTGATCAGTAGTTTTCAGGAATTGGGGCCCACGTTCCTTACGTTCCGAGAACCCCACAGCACGCGGCCCCCCCCCGCGTGCGCAGTGAGCGGGGAGGGTCTCCTCCCGGTGGCCGTGGGGTGCAGAAAACCCCTCTTCCCCCCGGAGGCTCGCAGTTTTTCCCCCTGTTCAATTTTTACCCTGCGGGAGGGGCAGCCCCCGCCAGCCCTTTTGGCTCGCCCTGCGGACATCGAAAAGCCTCGCTGACAGGCGTCCTCGGGCTGTTTTCAAACCCCTTTGTTTGCGCCCTTCAGCCCCCCTTTTTCCGACCCCCGGGGGGGGCCCTCCCTTTTTTTTCTGTCATTCTTGCTCCTATAAACTTTCTCTAACCCCCCCCTCTCCCCCCAGCCTTAGCCCCTGCAAACCCCTTTCCTCGCATTTTTACTACGGGGCCCTTCTCGCCCTTCAGCACCGGCCCGCACCGCCGTACCGGACAACCGCGCAGCAGGCGCGGGCTGCGGCCCCGCACCCCCCACCCCCGCCCCCCCTTCCTATTGGCCGGGCCGGCCGGTTGGGGCATCTCATTGGGGGCCGCCGCCGCCTGTCTCCGGCAAGGCCCGCCCCTGTTTCCGGGAGAAACCCGTCCGGCCCTTTGTCTCTGCGGACCCGATTGGGTGCCCGGGCTGTATTTTTCGTTTGGGCGAACGGGGCCCCCGGGGGGGCCCGCTCCGCGCGTGCGCGGTCCGAGCGAGGGCGGGTTCCGGTAAGGGGTTGGGCAGGGATTGCTGCATTCCCTCACACCTCTCCTGCCTATTGTTTCTCTTGTCCCAGCAGGCTCCAGTTTAACATCTGCCTGCAGCAGAGCAGCAACTGGCCACAGCACGTGGCAGTGGCAGGCTCAGGCAGGGATTGGGGAAGCAGGCAGGGCAAGGAGCGAGAGATGGGAGCGCAGGGTGACAGTGAGGTGTCCTCAGCCAGCGTTTGTGTGCTGGCAACAGAAAAGAAGCCGCTGGGACCGGAGTTTCTCTCCTCTCCAAGCTGCTTCCCTGGGCCTTGGCTGTGCCCAGCAAGGAGCACTTACAGGAGCCCGTGGCCTTTGCAGAGGTGGCCGTGTATTTCAGCAGGGAGGAGTGGGCGCTGCTGGACCCTGCGCAGCGAGCGCTGTAGCAGGCTGTGATGCTGGAGACGTAGCAGTGCGTGGCCTCGCAGGGTGCTCCTTCCTCGAGTCCTGTTACTAACCCTGATAAGAGGAGCAGATAACAGACAGAGGGATCTGACTTTCTGCAGGGAGACAGCCACCTGCATGACCTGTATTATTTTTCCCAAGGAGGTGCAGCAATGGGACATATCAGTATGGGAGGAAAAGGAGTTTCACCAGAACTGTAGTGATGAAAGGATTGGCACGATAAAAAGGTGCTATAAAGGAATGGAAGAGTATTTTTGACCTGTACTAGACTATGCCAGGTTTGCAGGGGAATTTTCCACCAAGGAGGGATCTCCAGTAAGAGATCCTTCTCCTGTGGCAGTCAGCCCTGAAATGGGGCCTAAGTGGTGTGCAGCCAGGCCCAGCCCTTCCAGTTGCACAGCTGAATTGCCTTCGCCTGTGCTCCCATGGCTGACCTGGTCCCTTCTGCAGGTGCTCAACCAGTGGTTCAGGCTGTGACTGGACAGTTCCCACAGAGAGTCCTTCACAGGTCACAGTGCAGAAATCTGCTTGGATGTGGTTCTTTAGGGGCTGCCAGGGGCAACCGTGCTCTTCTTTAGAGCTTGCAGGAGCAGCTCTGCTCTGACACCTTCTTCCTCTACTTCTTCACTGACTTTGGTGTCTGCAATATTCTTTCTTTCACATTTTTCCTCCTTCTCTCTCACAGCTACTGCACTACTTCAGAAATAACTGGGATTTACAACTCCAGACTTGGCAAGAGCAAACAGTAGCCTTGACAGAAAAATGAGTGCTATATTTTCAGTTCTGAAATAACCAGCTTAGGGATGTTTAAAACTGGCTACAGGAGCTGACATCACCGAGGGTGCTCCACAATAATGCCTGGATATTATTGTAAGCTGGAACTAGCAATGCACTTGCTGAAATACAAGAAGGGCCATTGTTTAATCAATGGATATACAGATGGTGTAGATATATATCCAGGAGCTTGGCTAATAGAATTTATATTGGAGAAATAAGAGAAAGTCACTCACCCTGTCCTGGGTTTGCGAGATGAACTCGTGATGGAGCAGATCTCCAGAGAGAGATCCTTCCCCACTGGCAGTCAGCTCTTAAATGGGTCTAGGAGAGGTGGAGCCAGGCTCCACCCCTTCCTGCAGCACAGCTGAATTGCCTTCACCTGTGCTCCCATGGCTGACTCATGGTTGGGCTGGCAGTCAATCTTAGCAAATGGGACCCCAGCTCGAATTAGGTCATTAAACATTTGTTTTTGGGAAACCCTTATGGGTCCCGATCGAGGAGCTCGAATAGCCGGCATCTTGGTTTTAGTCACCGGCAGGACCTTAGCTTCTTCTAACATCCGAATGTTGCACCTGGTCCGTAGGCGTTCTGTCTCCCCCAGATCAGCAGCTATCTGAGCAGCCTGCTGAACTACGGCTTCCGAGGTCACCAGAGGGTTTAATATTGAAACCAAGGTCCCATATAGGTGGGAAGGGGCCTGTTGTAAAATTAAATCTTGCATGCCCGCCGAGAACTTGATCATATCCGCGCTATCATACGAGTCTTCGTATATTGCTTCTCTCATGCCTAAGTCGCGAGTGTAGTTTTGAAGGTCCTCCATGGAGGACCACAGTCCTATGTTTAATGGAATATCTGTTTTATTTGGCCAGACTATCCGGCATTCTGCCATTAACCAATCTATTACTGAGTGGTTCTCATTGGTATACTGGATGGCAGCGTATAGTCTCTGCCTGACAGCAGGATGTAATGTTAAGGTGGCCAGCTTTGCCATTTCCGGCCCATTAACCATAACACTTTCTGCTCCTGAATCCCATAACCTGAGCAGCCATGCAGGTATACTCTCTCTCGGCCTCTGCCGAAATCGCTGCACCAGGTCCATTAGTAGGAGAGTATGGTCAGGCTGTCACATGCAAATGCGTTTCGGCAGGGGGCCATTGGTCAGGGGGCACCCCTGCCGGTCTATCTTGTACTTTTTTTTTAGTTTTTTGAGTTATAATAGGACGGAGTTCCAGGGGATCCGCCATAACTGGAGCCTCTAGGTCTGATTTGGAACTCCTGTTTTCCTCTTGAACCAGGTCCGCTACTTCAGAGGTATGACTATCATCTATTGAAATACTACGGACCTGGCCTAGAGACTGTAAAACTGGTTTTTTTCCAGTCAATACATTAAGTTCTTGCTCCAGTTTGTCAATCCGAGCTTTTAGTAGCTGATTTTCATTTTCTAAATTACCTGATCTTGTCTCTGCTTGATTTAAAGCATTCAAAAGTGGCCATGCCACTGTGGATGCAGCTAATTGCCTTTCTTTCATAGCTAAGACATCTTTGTCCAGTCCCTGAAAGTATTCTGTCAAGCGTACTGGGGAAATACTCCCCAAAGTACGCAGGGGAGCCCATTACTAAATTATAGTTGCCAGTTGATAATAAGGAAATCCCAGAAACCCTGGGATCTGCCCGGGGATCATTTTAACTAGGGGAATGGTGTTCTCCCCCTTGACCCATCTATAGAAACTCCATAAGAGAGACATGATGTAAAGTGGATTTGGCCTGCGTGGCTCGCCAATTGTTTAATGGGCACAAATCCAAGTGCAGGGTCAGTAGCTGGGATGAGGGAACACCACCACCAAAACATGCTAGGGGATGAAAGGACTGAGCGTAGTCCTGCTCCATAAGGCCTGGGAGTACTGGTGGGTGGGAGCTGGACACAAGCCAGCAGTGGGCCCTTCCAGCCCAGAAAGCCAACCGTATCCTGGGCTGCATCCAAAGATGCGCAGTCAGCGGGCGAAGGGAGGAGATCCCCATCCCTCTGCTCTGCGCTGGTCAGGCCTCACCTGCAGTGCTGCGTCCAGATGTGGAGTCCTCAGTGCAGGGAGACATGGAGCTGTGCGAGTGCATCCAGAGTACAGCCACAAACACGACCCGAAGGATGGAACCCCTCTCCTGTAAGCAAGGAGAGCTGGGCTGTTCAGCCTCCTGGAGAAGTGAAGGCTCCAAGGGAACCTGGTAACAGCCTTTCAATACCTAAAGGAAAGAACAAGGGAAAATGGAGGTGAAATCTAAGGAAAATGTCTTGTACAGTGAGGGTGCTGATGCAGTGGCACAGGTTGCCAGAGACATGGTGGATGTGCTGGCCCTTTCAAGGTGAGCCTGGCTCAGACTCTGAGCAACTTGATCTAGCTGTGGATGGTCAGCATGGGGGAGTCGGATCACATCGCAAACCTACCTGCATACAAGCAGCGCACCAACATGGGGTGCATGATGTTCATTACCTGCTGGACACGATCTCACACCACTGACTGGAGGAGCCCAGGCAATCCTTCAACTCCATCAGGCTGCAAAATGAAATCAGAAGAGACGCAGAACATAATTTAAAACACAACAAGGATGCACACAATGCCCTTAAAAAACACCCACCGCATGGATGCAATTAGCACATAGCCCTATTAATGACAGCCATCCAGCTTGAGATCCTCCAGAAAAGCAGAGCTCACAGCTCTGAAAGAAAGCAGGAATCACTCACCCCATTCTAAGGGCTCACCCCACACCCCAAAGGAAGCAGTCTCCAGATTCACATGCTGCTCTTACACCTAGCAGCCCTTCAGTGCACTTGCCATCCCCCAAAAAAGACAAGATCACAGCCCTGAAAGAAAAAAAGAAACCACTTACCCCATTCCAAGGACCAATACTCCCCCACACTCTCAAGTGAAGGAAGCAGCTTCCAGGTCCAAATACCTACCAGCCCTTAAGTACGCTCAGGGTTCCCTGCTAAAAAACAGAGAGAGCAGCTCCACAATGGAGGAGAAAAAAAAAAAAAAAAAAAAAAAAATCACTCACTCCATCACCAAAGAACAAGGCATACTCCAAAGGAAGCACTCCCCAGGTTCACATGCTGCCCCTACTCTTCCCAGCCCTTAATGGGATCAGGGAGGGGTGGAGCCTGGCTCTGCCCCACTCCACAGCCAAACTGCCCCCAGCTGTGCTCGCAGGGCTGCACCCCGCCCCAGGTGTTGCCACAAAAACAGGAGGGCAAGGGAATGCCCAGGCAAAGGCAAGGGCCAAGAGAACATGGAAGGAAATGCCAAGGATGACGGCCCAGACAATACGGCAGGGAACGCCAAAACTGAATGCCGACATGAATGTGGCAACACAAAGCCAAGGGGAATTAGGCCAAGAGAATGGGGCAAGGAACACAAAAATAGGAGGACAAGAGAATGTAATAGTGAAAACAGTGCAAGACCAGAGACAAGCAAGACACAGAACAAAGAGGATAGGCAGCCTTCTGGGCACCATGAAGCGCAATTCAGAGCTCTGGGGGAACCCTATTGTGCCGGGCTCTGGAATGGGTAAACGCTGGCGGGTGTGCATCGCCCTTACCTGCTGGGCGGACAATGACCAGTCAGCAAAGTGAGGTTCCGGGGCATGCCGGGAAACGCAGATTCCAGTTCCTTGCTGTTTCCACAGAGACCAACACATCTCTCCGTGCAGTTGTTACGGCACTTGGGAGCACCGCAGCTCTGCTGCCACCTGTTGGACACAATACAGTCATGAAGGCACTGCCCTGCATCCGGGCCTCTTGCACAAACCTGTGCTCCTTGCTCGGAGCACATGGCTGCACTCTGTGCACCATGTTGCTTACCACCAGAGAAGGCTCAGGTACCCAACACCATTTTTGCTTCCATCTTGTCTGAGAACTGCTCATGATGCACAGCCCTCATCTTTGGTTTGGTGAGGTGGGGACTGCCATTGCTTCCTCAGTCCCACAGACCCCTTCCCATCCCACACTGCCATGGGAGATCAGGTTCTGGACCACCTGAGGACCCAAACATCCAGGAGTCCTTGGGTCCTGACGAGATGAGTCCCAGAGTTCCGAGGGAATTCACCGCTGCAGTCACCGAGCCACTCTCCATGGTATTTCAGAAGTCGAGGCAGTCAGGTCAAGTCCCTGGTGAGGAGAAAAAAGGTGACAGCACACCTCTTAGGAAGGATACAAAGTGTGACGCGGGGAACTACCAGCATGTCAGTCTCACCTCTGTGCTGGTCACGGATCATGGAGCAGATCATCCTGGAAGTGACTCTCAAGCACACATTCCAGTGCGTCACCACCCTGTGCGTGAAAAGCTGCCTCCTAATAACCAACCTAAACCTCCCCTGTCTCACTTGAAAACCATTTCC
>NC_139414.1:23440000-23442721 GCF_905368555.1 Meleagris gallopavo | reverse complement strand
TAAAGTTAAAGTTAAAGTTAAGTTAAAGTTAAGTTAAAGTTAAAGTTAAAGTTAAAGTTAAGTTAAAGTTAAGTTAAAGTTAAAGTTAAAGTTATAAAGTTAAGTTAAAGTTAAAGTTAAAGTTAATAAGTTAAAGTTAAAGTTAAAGTTAAAGTTAAAGTTAAAGTTAAAGTAAAGTTAAAAGTAAAGTTAAAGTTAAAGTTAAAGTTAAAGTTAAAGTTAAAGTAAAGTTAGTAAAGTTAAAGTTAAAGTTAAAGTTAAAGTTAAGTTAAAGTTAAATTTAAAGTTAAAGTTAAAGTTAAAGTTAAAGTTAAAGTTAAAGTTAAGTTAAAGTTAAAGTTAAGTTAAAGTTAAAGTTAAAGTTAAAGTTAAGTTAAAGTTAAAGTTAAAGTTAAAGTTAAAGTTAAAGTTAAAGTTAAGTTAAGTTAAAGTTAAAGTTAAAGTTAAAGTTAAAGTTAAAGTTAAAGTTAAAGTTAAAGTTAAAGTTAAAGTTAAAGTTTAAGTTAAAGTTAAAGTTAAATTCAAGTTTAAAGTTAAGTTAAAGTTAAAGTTAAGTTAAAGTTTAAATTAAGTTAAAGTTAAAGTTAAGTTAATTAAGTTAAAGTTAAGTTAAAGTTAAAGTTAAAGTTAAAGTTAAAGTTAAAGTTAAAGTTAAAGTTACAGTTAAAGTTAAAGTTAAAGTTAAAGTTAAAGTTAAAGTTAAAGTTAAAGTTAAAGTTAAAGTTAAAGTTAAAGTTAAAGTTAAAGTTAAAGTTAAAGTTAAGTTAAGTTAAAGTTAAAGTTAAGTTAAAGTTAAAGTTTTAAAGTTAAAGTTAAGTTAAAGTTAAGTTAAGTAAAGTTAAAGTTAAAGTTAAAGTTAAAGTTAAAGTTAAAGTTAAAGTTAAAGTTAAAGTAAAGTTAAAGGTTAAAGTTAAAGTTAAAGTAAAGTTAAAGTTAAGTTAAGTTAAAGTTAAAGTTAAGTTAAGTTAAGTTAAAGTTAAAGTTAAAGTTAAAGTTAAAGTTAAAGTTAAAGTTAAAGTTAAAGTTAAAGTTAAATAGTTAAAGTTAAAGTTAAAGTTAAGTTAAAGTTAAAGTTAAGTTAAAGTATTAAAGTTAAGTTAAGTTAAGTTAAGTTAAAGTTAAGTTAAAGTTAAAGTTAAGTTAAGTTAAAGTTAAAGTTAAAGTTAATTAATTAAGTTAAAGTTAAAGTTAAAGTTAAAGTTAAAGTTAAAGTTAAGTTAAAGTTAAAGTTAAAGTTAAAGTTAAAGTTAAGTTAAAGTTAAAGTTAAAGTTAAGTTAAAGTTAAAGTTAAAGTTAAAGTAGTTAAAAGTTAAAGTTAAAGTTAAAGTTAAAGTTAAGTTAAGTTAAAGTTAAGTTACAGTTAAAGTTAAGTTAAAGTTAAAGTTAAAGTTAAGTTAAAGTTAAGTTAAAGTTAAAGTTAAAGTTAAAGTTAAAGTACGTTAAAGTTAAGTTAGTTAAGTTAAAGTTAAGTTAAAGTTAGTAAAGTTAAAGTTAAAGTTAAGTTAAAGTTAATTAAGTTAAGTTAAAGTTAAAGTAAGTTAAGTTAAGTTAAAGTTAAGTTAAAGTTAAGTTAAAGTTAAGTTAAAGTTAAAGTTAAAGTTAAAGTTAAAGTTAAAGTTAAGTTAAAGTTAAAGTTAAAGTTAAGTTAAAGTTAAGTTAAGTTAAGTTAAGTTAAGTTAAGTTAAAGTTAAAGTTAAGTTCAAGTTAAAGTTAAAGTTAAGTTAAAGTTAAGTTAAAGTTAAAGTTAAAGTTATAGTTAAAGTTAAAGTTAAGTTAAAGTTAAAGTTAAAGTAAAGTTAAGTTAAAGTTAAGTTAAAGTTAAGTTAAGTTAAAGTTAAGTTAAAGTTAAGTTAAAGTTAGAGTTAAAGTTATTAAAGTTAAAGTTAAGTTAAGTTAAGTTAAATTAAGTTAAAGTTAAAGTTAAAGTTAAGTTAAGTTAAAGTTAAGTTAAAGTTAAAGTTAAAGTTAAGTTAAAGTTAAAGTTAAAGTTAAAGTTAAAGTTAAAGTTAAAGTTAAGTTAAAGTTAAGTTAAGTTAAAGTTAAAGTTAAGTTAAAGTTAAGTTAAAGTTAAAGTTAAGTTAAGTTAAGTTAAGTTAAAGTTAAAGTTAAAGTTAGTAAAGTTAAAGTAAAGTAGTAAGTTAAAGTTAAAGTTAAAGTTAAAGTTAAGTTAAAGTTAAGTTAAGTTAAAGTTCAGTAAGTTAAAGTTAAAGTTAAATTAAAGTTAAAGTTAAAGTTAAAGTTAAAGTTAAGTTAAAGTTAAAGTTAAAGTTAAAGTTAAAGTTAAAGTTAAGTTAAGTTAAGTTAAAGTTCAAGTTAAAGTTAAGTTAAAGTTAAGTTAATTAGTTAAAGTTAAGTTAAAGTTAAGTTAAAGTTAAGTTAAAGTTAAAGTTAAGTTAAGTTAAGTTAAAGTTAAAGTAATAAAGTTAAAGTTAAGTTAAAGTTAAGTTAAAGTTAAGTTAAAGTTAAAGTTAAAGTTAAAGTTAAGTTAAGTTAAAGTTAAGTTAAAGTTAAAGTTAAAGTTAAAGTTAAGTTAAAGTTAATTAAGTTAAGTTAAAGTTAAGTTAAAGTTAAGTTAAGTTAAAGTTAAGTTAAGTTAAGTTAAAGTTAAGTTAAAGTTAAAGTTAAAGTTAAGTTAATTAAGTTAAAGTTAAGTTAAAGTTAAGTTAAGTTAAAGTTAATGTTAAAGTTAAGTAATTAAGTTAAAGTTAAGTTAAGTTAAAG
>NC_139414.1:21942500-21972500 GCF_905368555.1 Meleagris gallopavo | reverse complement strand
ACCTTTCATTCGGTTCCAGTAAGCCATTGTTACCATGCCTGAGACTTTGCTCGTGTTCCCAGGTAAGAAGCAGTGCTTGCTGACCTCTCATGTTGGCGGTGCTCTGAAGGTACCCGGGTGCCTCTTGGAGGAGAAGCTCGGTGAAGGGGAGCTGTGATTAAAGTTAACAAGTCCAGGTGCTCTAATGACAGTTTCTGTCCCAGGTGATAGATGGAAAAGGGTTTTCTGAATCCTATGCTCTCGAGATATGGCTTGTGTCAAAGCATCTACTGTGGCTAGGGACAATATAATGCGTGTTCTCCTTTGATCTTGATTTTTAATCACAATTCCGCTGGACAAAAAGTAGTCAAAACGTTCTTGAACATAAAATTCTAATATTCCATTAAGTTGCTCAGCAGCTTTCGAGCTGTGACGTTATGGCTGTGCCAACAGTTCTGCCTTTCCTCTCCGAAAGGCTCCGAACTGTAACCATTGGGCCATGCCATTCCCTCCCGTTATCTTGCTGGCCTGATGTGGACGTGCCAGCAGCCCTGGGGTAGCAGGAATGAACACTTGGAGAAGTGTCCCAGGCCTTGCTGTGGGTTGGGCTGCAGGAGAGCCTTCCTCCACCCACAGCTTCCCCCAGACCATTGCCCACGTGGGCATTTTGTGCTAGTTAAGCTCTGCCTTTCACTTCATCATTAGTCACATTCTTCTTGAGACCTTTACATACATTAAAGGGCAAAATCGCTTTCTTGCTTCTTTTCCCTTTCTCCTTCTGGGTAATGATTACCCTTTCCTAGTTAGCATGTTGCTTGTACTGCCTTTTTGCTTCTTGCTTTTTTCTTTTTTGTCCTGAATGGAAACGGCAAAGACATCTGTGTGTTTGATGAACAGATATTGCTATTATTCCACGCTTTACATGTTTTTTTCCCCACTTTTAATTCATGTGCATCGTATTTAGGTGTTGTCAAACCTACACAGCTATCAAAGATCAAGATTTTTGTTGTGCTACATTCTATTTCAAGACCCTGATGGAACATTTTAGTAATTGGCTTTAGACTGTAACTAACGTGTATTGGTGAGAGGTCCGTAAGAATATACAAATTGATAGGAAATGAAACATGAGCTGTTATTTAAGCTTACAGTGTTTTCTGTTCCTGTTTGTGCCTTAGGTAAAGAGCCCAACAGGCAAATGATGAACCCAAACAGCAAAGCACCAGGCCGTTACATTAAGAAGGCTGTGCTGCTTGGAGGCTGCAAACCATCTGAAAGCTCTCCAGATTATTTTCTTTTCGGAAATTCTTCTCCAGTTTTGTCCTACATAATAGCAGGAGTGTAAGACTGCTGTGTCAGTCCTATAGAAATCATGTGTGTTTCATCATTAGCTGTGAGCATTTTCTTACAGCCAGCATCAGCTGGATAGTAACAAAAACAAATCCTGGTTTCTGCATTATCTGTAGCAGAATGATGATTCTGGGTTTGGAGCAAGCTGCCAAACATCTCTCCTGTTTGCTCAGTAAGCAGCATCAGTACCATCTCTCTTCCTGCTTGCATTTTCCCAGTGTATCCATTTGCACACTGCTCACACGTTCAGGGTTTGGGAGCAGGTAGAGCTGCAGCAGGTCGGAGCGGTGGTCCTGCCACCAGTGTCTGTGTGCAGTACTGACTGATGGCAGCAACGAGGAAATGCCACGTCACAAATATCCTTGTAATGTTCAATCATTTAAGATCTATGTCTGAAAAGGTAGGAGTTGAAATCAAATAATGCTGGATAGGTTTTGGCCTGTTACTAATTCAAGTTACAAATTCTTCTGTTTTTGTTTTTGTTTTTTTTTTTTCCTAAAGAAAGAAAAGTGTTTTTCTATCAGTTTTGATTTTGCCAGCCTCAACTCCCTTCTGTTTGCTCTGGTTTGGTGTGAAAGAGAAGCTCTCAGTCTCTTTTGTGCTTTTTTTTCTTTGGTTTGGCATTTTGTTTTGCATTGTGTGCTCCTCTGTGGTGTTCTGTAATAGAAATAAGTTCTTCATCTTCTCTTTCTTTGGCAATATTTTTTTTTTTTTCCTAATACTTCAATGAAGAAGGGATGACTCGAAAGGAATGCAGGCATTCTTGTGCTAAACAAACATGTCACAGTCTTTTTCATAATCTGATGAAGCTCTGTTATAGGTATGGGTGAGGCTTCTTTGTTGCCTTTTCCTTGCTGAGATGTGTAGGTTGCTCTGGAAGTAATGCCTCCTATTTATTTCCTTGGAAACTACAACAGATACAAAGAGCACAGTATCTCTGCTTGATAGAGCAGATCCTTGGCTACCAAGCACAGCACAGCTACCACCATTAGCTATGCATTCTTGCCACTAATGAGCAAGATCCTGCATGCCATGCTCCTGTGTTGAAACACAGTGCTCATAGGAAACAGAAGGATGGATTTCTGCTCAGCTTTCAAAATCACATGTAGGCTTATTAATTGGTGCTTATTTTCTGAGTCCTTCAGCCATTATGTTGGTTTTGGTTATTAAACTGGGATTTTACTGATAGAATTGCATGGATAGAAACTTGAAGCTGGGGAAATGACGTCTTGCTGAGGAGACCTGTATTTAACACAACTACAATTGGTATTCTATTCTAAAGTGCAGTGCGTGCTTGTAGTAATATTGTTCTCAAAATACGAGCGGGGTCATCCTTTATTGCCCCTGCTGTGATGGCAATTAGCCACGAGGCCTTGAGTCGTCTGCAGGAAGAAACCTGGACGCTGACCTTGTCTCTGGGGGCAGGGGAAGATGTAACATTGACACATGGCAGCAAACGAGCTCACAGAGTTTTGGGGATCTTTCAGTTTTCTGTGCACAGAACAGAGGGCAGTTGTGTGCCTGTAGGAAACTGTGATTTTTATTGGCAAGTGGAAAATCTTGTAAATTATCAACTTGACTGTTTCTGTTAAACAGATTTGTTATCCTACCTCCCCTCTGCAAGTCTGCTTTATGATTTCAATTTCTGGCAGCACGTGGAGCCAGGACAGCTAAGGAGGGCTGTGTGTGTGCTGCAGACAGCAAGCACTTGGGGGCTGCCTGCTGGGAGGGCTGCTGCATGGCACTGCTGGTTTGGTGTTTATTCCATGCAAAGATAAAGCATTGGTGTACGGTATGTGCAAATGAATCCCTGCCACGCTGGGGTTTGTTAGGCTTTTCTAGATGTGTTTAGTTTAAGTCACGCATCAGAAGTAGCCTGAAGACTTCAAGAAATAAAATCTATCACCTCCATCAAAGTGACCGTTTCAAACCTGTTAGCTGAAAGAAGAGCTGAATTTCCTCTGCCATTCAACCTTTATAAAAGCAAAACGTTATGCCAAAGGTGTGCCATGGATCACATCGCCTGCTCCCTGTAGCTGCTGCTGGCTGGAAGCTTGTGAAGTGTTTGCCCCCCTGCTACAGGTAGAGCCACCAACCTCCACATTTAATACTAGAGCAGGCTGCTCAGGGCCCCATCCAACCTGGCCTTGAACACCTCCAGGGATGGACGGGGCATCCACAGCCTCTCAGGAGAAGTGTTGGGTAGCAATATCTGCCTCCAGGAGCTGAACAACGGCACCAAAAGTTCCTGTGTGCTTTGTTTTCAGTGCTGAGCAGAAACCTCCCAAACTTTTGAGATGCTTACGGAAATAATCAACTTCTGAACTGCGTGACAAATGTGGTTTGTGTATAGATTTAACTGTGAAAACGTTTGTGTGGCTTCAAAATGAGAGGGGTGGCAAGCACATTGGACACAGTGAAACATCACTTGGAGTAATTAGCATAGTGGGTACACAGCCAACAGCATTGCTCCACAGCCCAGAGTGCAGAGAAATACCTTGAGGAAAGGGAGACATCAAAACAGATAACAGAGCAAGTGTGAAAAACTTGCCATATTAATCACGTTACGAGCCGATGGGGAGCTCCTTTGGGTAGCTGTGTGTGGTGGGGTCATGGTGGTGAGGGCCAGGCTGGGCTGCTGCACTGCTGCTTAGCTAAAAGCGTGCTTTCTGTTCAGTTTGGAGTCCCTGCTCAGAGCTGAGCTTCTCGCTGAGGCTGGCTGCCCCTTGCAGCCTCTTGGGATGGTGGGAGTGCTGGTTGGGGCCATGTGTGTCAAACGTGCAAGCTCTGGGGAAGACTGACAGACCCTCTGCTCTTGGGAAGACTGACAGACCTTCTCTTTGCAGACTCCTGCAGAGCAGGCCAAGGCTCGATTGCAGCTGGTGCTGGAGGCGGCGGGTAAGTCTTGCTGTTATAAGTAACGCTGCATTCTTCAACTATGTATTTCTCTTTTATAATATCAGCAAAACGAGGCCTGTCAGTGTAGTAATTGTATTGTTTTCTGTTGGGCACATGTCCAGTCCCTTTCTCCATCGCTCCCTTC
Source organism: Meleagris gallopavo (assembly GCF_905368555.1). Classification (NCBI taxonomy): domain Eukaryota; kingdom Metazoa; phylum Chordata; class Aves; order Galliformes; family Phasianidae; genus Meleagris; species Meleagris gallopavo. The sequence continues at coordinate 21,968,131 of NC_139414.1, read as the reverse complement.
TGTTTCTGCTTAAGCTGAAAATGGTGTGCATCATCGCTGGCGTTGGCTAAATTTCTCTAGAGAAATAAAGTGAGTACTTCGTTGTCTTCATGGGTTTGGCCTCTTGCTGCTACTGCTGAAACTATTCAAAAATTTAGTTTTGTTATTTTATTTTTTAGCGCTGAGCTGAATTGGTGCATGTAAATACTTATATTGATTTATTGGTTGCAGAAATATGTAATTCTCTCCTTAAAATGTCTATGCTGAGGTTTGTAATCTTATTTTTTGTGTCCTATTTTATTCTTCCCATTAAAAATGTCAATTTTTCACTTGAAAAGGAAAAAATGCAATGTTTCAAACACACTGTAATAAATGTTTGTCTGTAGTTCAGCCTTCATCTCTAATATATGTATTCTTAACTTAAAAGCAACAATTCCCACTACCAGCGTTTGTATTTCCTCCTTACCAAAGCCTTCTGTTCTAAGGGTTATCTGTCTTCTCACGGTCCTGGATTTTTCTCCAGAAATGCATTTACCCTTCTGTATTGTGTAGTTCCAAATGCATTCGTTGTTCTCCATAACTTTTAATAAATCTTTGAAGCACATGATGATAAAGTGGTTGTGACAGCTCTGACCTAAAAAAGCACAATTTGTTTATACTGCTCACATCTGTCACACCTCATTTTTTAATTTAACACCTGGGAAGTGTACAAAAGATACCCATGAGCTGTAGATCACTGTGATTTGGGTCCCAGAAATTTCCAGAAACATACGGAGGGCCGATGACATTTTCTGATTTAAATATTCACTGTTGAAGTCGGAAATGTAGATTGGAGCTGCAAACTGTTGATAAAGAATTCAGGAGAGTTAATCTATTTCTCTTATACAAAATACAAAAAAAAAAATTATTTCCCATCTTTATTTAGGTGTTGGGAATCTTCTGAGCTCGTCTCCTGTCCCTGCTCCCAGTCCCATGCTCAGTCAGTTACACTGAATCTTTCTTAAATTGGTTTAAGAGGAATGCTGGATTTGTTAATGCTGTTGTTTCAATGTTTTGTGTCTATTCATGGCAAAATGAACACTCTTTACCTTTCACAAATTAAAAGTGTTAGAGCATTACTGAGCAGCTAGCTACACGTCTTCCGTTGGCTTATCAATGAGCTCAAAATCAAGAGGTTAATTGTTGCTATTGTAGCATCAGCTGAAAATACTGTTAATTTTAATCTGTATGTTAGCAGTGATGAACTAAGCTGTTCTTTGTGTACGTGGTGTTCAGTGCAGTGTACATCCCAGAGCTGTGCGTTCACTTGTGAATATCTGCCTGCCATGTGGTCAGAATTGCTCTGCTCCTGCTAAGTGGGGAAAAAGCTGTGCTGCATTCAGAATCTATTGCCTACGTTTTAGTGACTGTTAGTACACAGGTGTGTGAACAAACAAGTTTTAACTCTGCTGTGGTTCGAAATTAACCAACAGGTGTAAGAGAGGACTTTGGGAAGGGCCCTTCCGTGTCCGTCTCTGCTGATGTGCTCCTCTTACGTTGTCATCTCTCCTTTCCGTGCCGTTTCCATGCCAGGCAGTAATCTAACGTTTCCTTTTATCATTTGTATAGAAATATATCTGCCTATTTCCTTCTGAAGATTTTCATATCGTTCTGTATTTAGAAGGAATTAACCTAGAAGAAAATGTACTTTGCTTACTTAGCAAATTTTTGGTTCTTAATACGTTGGAAATACCTTTGGATGAATATAACACAGATGCAGCAAACTGTACACAGGATATGTAAGGTTACAAAGTATATTAAATATTAATGTGTATAAATAGAAGCTTGTTTGTCTGTAAAATATTTGTGAAATGTTTGTTGTAAGAGCAGATAAACTTTAAATTCAAACTGATGGTGAGTTTTGGATTTTGCTTATCTCTTGGTACTACCAGTATTTAAGTGGAAGATCTACTCTTCATTGTAGCCCTGGGAAATGTAGAGTTTTATTTATTTATTTTACTATCTAGGTTTACCTTTTGCTTAATCCATCAAGTAGTCTAAATTCCAATATATCCTTTACCAACGCCATTATTGTAGATTAATTATAATATCAAAAAAGGAGAGGCTGAGACACGCCTGCTGCATACTGGTGGTGAAGCCAAGTTACAGCTCTTGGACTTGTGGTTTGAGCAAAGAAACTGGTGGTAGTGTTGCTTAAGTTTGCTCAGGTACAATCCTTCATCTTCCATTACTGTTTTCTCCAGGACTTCCCTCAATTCCTAGAACACGTATAAACATCAGGGAAAACTGTTTTGGTGTTTTCTTCAACTTGGACATAGGAACAAATACATATTTGAGTGCAGTCAGCTTTTGTTTCATTGGAGTTCGGAACATGCCAGGATGTTTTGTTCAAACATGACAGCAGGAGTTCCTGGCTTGTCTCTAAGCACAGAAGGATTTGGTCCATGAGCTGGTTGCACTCTGCCTTAAGCCCATGCAGCAGCTCACCTCGTGTTCATGCCAGATAGGAGATGCTTTGGAGGTGTGATTCCAAATGGAAGCTGGGAGCAGAACTTCATATGTTCTGTGATTCGCTTTGTTTCTTGTCGTGCTTCTGGGAAGTATTTGCACATGAGAGCTGTCTTCTCAATCTGAAGATGTCTGTGTGCATGAATTTTTGGTTCTCATTGACCAATTGACATGTAAATTATTTGGCTTTACTCTTACAGCTTTAAGCAAGAGAAAGAACATGATAACACACGAGTAACGTTAGGGATTTTGAATGTAGGCTTTGAAAGTGCTCCGCATGCTAACTTTTTCATGTCCTGTTCTCATGCAATGGCCACAGCTTCAAGAAATTAATGTTATGTCATTGTGTTCCATTCACTCTTTACTGCTCACTTCATCACCAGTGATGCTCGATTTTGGGGAAGGTGGGTGTCCAGAGGCCTCCTCATCTGGCACAGCCCACTTGGGGGTTGCAGGTGTGAGCTCCAAAGCTGCTTTTAGAGTCTTTGTCATTCATCTGGGATATATTGACCGATTCCTCTGGAAGTCAAAAGAAAGCAAGTAGTAAAGCAGCCTGTTTTCAGTGGGCTTCTTGCTTTTTGCTGTTGCTCTTTGAAAGACAAGAATTATGGCTTCTGGTCTCTCCAGGAAGGCTGGGAGAGCACCGTGCATTCACCTGGTAGGGGCGGAGGGAAAGGTGGTCATAGCATGCCAGGGTGATGCGTTGATGCCTGAAGCTTTGCCTCTGCCCTTCATTCGTGGTGGTGACCCCACTGCACGCTTTGTTAAATGCTGCTTTTCTTTGTTAGCACAGATTAATTTCAGTATCTGTGTTCTCATTAAGGAGCGCAGCATTTGAAGACGCCGAAAAACTCCCCTCTAATTCCTAGGGTAACTGGATTTTGATTTGCAAAAACTGCTGTGGGTCTCATGTGCACGTTTGTGTTTGCATGGCTCTATTCTGTTATCCTCCTTAATATTTAGGCGCACGGAGGCCTTTTTGGGGCACTCTGACAGTACTGCAGCAGCTCGCCACGTTCGAGCAGATGTTAAGCAGGCAATAGTTGAATGTTAATTTTGGGAGGGTGGGATGTTTAAGCCTATCTGAAGTATGTTGCATGTGGGCCTTCCAGACTTAGCTACAATGCTTTGTCTCTTGGGAGAATTTTAAAGCTAAACCTCTTTCTTTTTGTCGCTCTATATGGACTCTCTCAAGTCAGTATAAAGCAGATCATCCCTAGGCTAAAGCTCTTCAGCTTTTGTTATTGGGCTCTGTAGGCCTGTAATTAGGCCTCCTGGCAGGCCTTGCAGGCCAGTTAATGGTCATATGGAGTTTCTATGAGGCAGCCTGGCTTAGTGCAAATCCTTCGCGGGATACGTTTATGGGTCACTTCCTACCAGGACCGGGCTTTGTGCGGCTGCCCCCGGGCTGACAGGAGCAGGTTCCCTTGACCATGGCCAGCTCGCTTTGCGCCGCACAATCTCCCACTAATCCCCAGTGTAAACAGAGGATTTAGCAGAGCTTCTGTCACTTACAGTTGCCAAACCACTTGGGTGTCTGTGATTCCTTTCCCAGCCTTCATTACCGAGAAGCACAGGAGATTTGAGCTCGGTTTGCTATTAAGCATTTACTCATATTGCAAATGTTAAGAAAAAAGTTTCCTGTGCGCTGAATCCTGCTTCACTAAAAGTGATAAGAGTGATAGGAGACCTCGGACCTTGAAAGGCAGTAAATTTGTGCCGTTAATTGTTGTGTGGCATCCGCGTTTCCTCGTTAAGACAAAAACATGGACAAATATCCCTAAATGGAAATGTATTGATATGAATGTAGACCTTGCCGACTATCAATCCTATCAAAGTAGCCTGAAAAATTTTCCAAGTGGAGGTTTCTTATTGTCCTCATAAAGACGATTACAAAAGGCAATTGATCTGGATTTTCAAAGGTCTAGAGTTGAAATAAGTGACTGATCTATTTTTGGAATCTGCATTTCAATCTATGGCTGAAAGAGCATTCGAGAATAGGGCATTTTTGTGCAAAGAATTCTTGATAGAGTTTATTTAAAGGCAACCGGAGAGCTGAGGCCCTAATATGGCATTAGCAAGATGCGGGAGAAATTAATGAATAGAAATAAGCGTTTACCATTTATCAGATCTGTTTGGCAGCAGTTCTGGGTATCAGCTATTTTACTCATTATCTTTTGAATTATACTATCAGATTGTTCCCTTTAATTTTGTACCATGCATCTTTATTACATTTTACGTCGTCCTTACAGAGAAAATAATGGAATAGAAGCACTTTGTCTTTAGCCCGTGTAAGAATGCAAGTGCTTTATAATACTTATGTGTTTCTTTATCTCCCCGCTATAACACATTTTATTAGAGAGAAAAATCCTCATTTGTGCTGCCAGTGCCTGATAAATATATAGCCCAGTGTTCTCTATTTTCTGGTATCGGAGTGGCTCATAACAGATGTGGCTGAAAGGACCACATACGTAGACTGTATGATTTTAGTCTGGTGGAACTAATAGGATCACTCGCTACTTTATAGACTCTTGCTTTTCTTTTACTTTAATAAAAACTGTTTAGTTAAATAGGATGGCCTCTGTTTTGCTCTTTGCTAGCTATGCAAAGCAGTAAGGCAGGCAGGTGGCAACAAGTATGAAAACTTTCATTTTATTGGTGCTTAGCTTTGGATGCCAAACTTATAAAATGTTTATGGATTTATTATGCTGGGTTTTTTATTTTTTTTTTAATTTTTTGGGGAGGGGGGTATTAATTATCCAAATGGCTTTAGAAGGATGGATAATGGATAATTTGTGTTGGCTTATATAAGCAAGGGATGAAATAGGACGTAAAAATTTTAGGTTTACATGATATGGGTAAAATATAACTTATAAAATACTCTTTTATTCAGAAATAGAAATTTTAATGATTTTAAAAGTTGCTGAAAATTGAAAAATAGATTAATCAATATGGTTAGTATGTGAATGTGCTCAGTCTGACTTGATACCAACTCCTTATTTCTGTCAGTATCAAACACTTGCTTTAAGCTGTGTCCATCAACACTGAGTTTTACTTCTATTTGCATGGAAATCTCAATCCCGTGAGCAAAAACGTCCCGTTGAACGATTTCTGTACATCACAGTGTTGATTTCTTTTGCTAAAGGCCTTTTTTAAAAGCTGTGCTCAGGTACAAATCTGAGGAGAAGCTGTCGTTCCCATTGCTGGTGTGGTTTCAGCTTCCGGCATTAATTGTTTGTAGCCCTACAAATTGTCATTGATGCCTTTTCTTCCTTAATGCCTGCCTTAATGCCCTCTCTGTGTCCTCTCTTGACTTCATGGCTCAGGTTTGGTTGGAATAATCTCAATTCCTGGGCCAGCTGCTGGTTCCTACTTGGTCAGCAGGTGTCTGAATCTCCCAACTCACTCGATGGTGCGACGGAACGAGGCTGAGTACTCTCACGAGGTGATGGTGTGGAATACCAATCACAAAGGTCATAAGACCACAACAGCTTTCCATCAGCAGGAGAAACAAACTGTGGGTGATGTAGCAGTTTTCAACTGAAACTTCTACTCCAAAGTCTAATTGCATTGGAATTTTTAAAGGGGAGTAAGTGTGTCATCGTACGTTCATTAGGATGGACAAGCTTAGAATCCTTACTGGGAGCCTTCCTGGCCTGGTTGTGTTTCTTCCCATAGTGCTTAGTAATGTGCAGAGCCCTCAGAACAGGGGAGAAGAAAAGCCTGAGAAATATGCAGCCAGCCAGGCTGGCAGGCCAGAGTGGGCTTCTGAAGTTGCTCTGTTTCTCAGCTGAACTTCCCATCATGCTGCCAGCTCTCTCGGATGGTTTCAGACATTCCTGGGCAATTAGCTGCGAGTTTCCCAGTCCTCAATCTCCTAACGACCTCAGTTGTCTCTGTGGAAGGCCAATGGCACTGCTGGGGGGCTGAGCACCCAGAGGTGGCCCTGCCCACTTGGCTGCTCCCCAGCCTGTTCTTCCCATTGGGGTTCTTGAGTGAATTCCATTGCCCCAGCTATTGGTGGCCAGGTGGTAGGTTGCTCTGTTTTAGGTCGTTGCCACTGTTTATGAAATGTAGCCATGTAGCACTCATCCCTACCAATAGATATTATTTAATTTTTTTTCAGTTTATTATTTCAGAGTCTTTATGAGAACGTTTCAGGTCTAGTTCCATCTGTGCTCTTGTGTTAGTCCCAAAGCAGCAGAATAGCTGAAGGGCTGTTGATAGTTTGAAATAAAATTAACGCTTATTTTCCCTGATGAGAGCCTGATTTGTGAAGAGCTGGGTTTGTGTATTTTAACACAGTGTGTATTTGGAATCAAGCCAGTACTGCGTGTAATAATTACACATTAAGTTAGTAAATAATAATAATAATGAAAACAACAAAAAACACCACTGACAAGAAAACGGATGTTAGAATAAAATAGTGGTAGCTATTTTTTACATTGTGTGTTTGATGAGAATTCCAACAAAGATGCACACAGTTCTTGAACTCACCTGGTCAGTGTGCAGCAGTGAGCTCTACAGCCAGGCACAAGTGCTTACACAGCTGGACATTAAATACATTTATTCATACATTACTTGCTCCTAATTTGTTGGCAAAGCTACATAATCTCATTAGGGTACTAAAAAAAAAAAAAATACTTTCTGCATGCAAAGCTACAGCTTTATAATTAAGAGTCATTAATCCAAGTAATTATTTTTAAATCATATTAATGGTCTTGTCCTTATGGAGTATGTGGTTTTGATGTGCAGCTGTTTTGTGTCATTGGTGAGCAAACAGTTATTTAATCAATAATTTCTTCAACTTCTTTTTCATGATTGCTGAAAAAATATGGCGTTTTAATTAAGCAAATTTGAGTAGAGAATAAAATATACCTGAAAGAAAGTAATTCACTTCTGCAAGCTGTAACGCTGCTGTGTTGGTGTCTAAAAGCCATTTGCTCCATGAACGTATTTCAGACTCTTGTAAGAGATAATAAATAAAAAAAATGCTTTGTTTCGAGCCATTGTTGTGGTATAGATTTCAGTGTTTGTTTTCCAGTGTAAGAAGCCCAGGAGTAGCTGCTAAATTGTACCCTAAGAAAAAGACCAGTGGAGTATTGCTGCCTTTTGGTATGTAAATATGGACATCAAAATTGAGACAGAACCTAGAAGTAAGTGTACAGTAATTTTATTAGCCAGTGAACGTTTAGCGCCTTGAGAAATAAACCTAAAGCTGTTAGAATTTCTATTTTTTGGTTAGTTTTTTGTCTGAGAGCTGTTGTGCTACCAGGAAACAGAAGTATCTCAGGCCCACGTTATAACTAATAGGTTTTCAGTAACAGCGTTGCAGCATATGGTACACATGATTTTGATGCAAATATGTGTGCTAATTACGTGCAGATGAATCTTGCAGTCCTGCTATTGATCTCAAGTCAAAGACAATTTTTCAGTTAGTTTAAGTTTTATATCAATTCATATTTAGCAACTTTGCCCAGTAATTTAATTATGTGCCGCTTTGGCTGCAGAAACCATATGTGGTTGTGCAGCAATTTGCTGTTTAGAAATGCCTTTTGGGAAACGTTACGTCTTAACATCGACAGCACAACATCCATTTCTCATGGTACACTGTCTGTTGTGCCACCATCTCTGTGTAGGTGCCTGCTTTGGTCTGTGGTCATTAAAGCATTGGGCAGAATGTGTGCCCTGAGGTCGTGCCAGTACACGTACCCTGTACATTCCGGTGTGTTTCCCACCCTTCAGCTTAGATGGTCCACAAACAAATCTAGAAAGCATTTGGCCGTGCCCAAAGAGAGGTTGTACAGTGCTTGGTCTGCCCAGAGTGCTGCCTTTTGCTGATGAAGCGGAGACACTTCAGACCTAATTACAATAAGGCAAAATCATTCTGGAATAACTATTGCAGTATTGCAGAAATACAAATGGGGTTTAGAGATCTTAAAGCCCTGAAAGTACGGCAGGAATTTGTGAGTGTTGGGAGGCGCAGGCAGGTGGGTGCAGTTTGGCTCTCTGTGCTCGTTTGCCGATTCGTTGGAGATGTTCAGTTCAGAAGCACGGTCACTCCAGCACCTGAAGGTCTTCTTCCATGCCTCCATGATCTTCCTTTAACTCATTTATATTAATTCCTTCACTTGAACCAAGAACGGTATTTAATGTGGGTAATAAAATCCTTGTTTTACGGTTATTGAAAGAATATTTATCACGGCTTTATTAAATATAGAGTAATAAGTGTGCCATTTTTTCCAAGTGCTTTCGTGTGCTCATGTTTTCTTTGTTGACCCAAATGAATGAAATTAGAACAAACAATCTCTGAGTCATTTGTAATCAAGAGCTGATTAATGGAGTTTGGTTTCGTAGCCATTATTCATTCAAGAACACCTGATATCCTTCCCATAAACAAATTGTGTTTGTCCAAATTAAGAAATTAAATGAAGCATTTGATGAGTTTATGATTGACCCTTCTAACTCCGAGCCCATTAGTCAATGTCGTTATCACACAAAACTGTTTGACTAATGTGCTGTCTGAAGAAGCATGCGGATTTATTATGATTTCTGATTAATGCATGCTGCAAGCCAAACTACTAGATTGTAATAATTTTTTGATTTTCATTTGAGCAATCGCTGAAGATTTTCATCAGTGATGAAATGCGCTTGTGTCCCATTAGATTTAGAGATTATTATAAGGTGTTGACTAAATAAATCTTGAAGCACAGTACTGGATGTTTTTCAAAGATGGCTTTTTCCCTTTTAGTGCTGTGGTGGGCAGTCGTCCTTATGGAAAGCCAAACATCTTTTAATAGGAGCTTCTGTGTGACTGATATTCTCATGGCTGAGACTACCACCAAGAACTCCTGTAAAAAATGGGCATTACCGATTTCCTTCTGCTCATGGTTTTGGTTTATGAAATGTTGGTATATCTGTTTTAAAACTGGCTACTCTGGTCGTTTTGAAAGGCTTCTTGTAGTACTGAGACCAAGAAAGTGCGTGAAAAGTAGATTTTAAGATAAGCTTCTGTAATAAAAGGGTGGCTTTGCTTCAAATACTACTCTCTCCGCTATTTCAGGAAGCATGTTTTGTGTGTTAACAATTTTATCTAAAGATAAATGAGTGTTTTCCCTCAGAAAAAACACCCAACCAGTATCTCCTGTCTGGAAGCCTGTATGGTCTCCTCTGAGAGCTTTGGATACTAACTCTTGCAGAGTGCATCTAGAGTGTTTAGCCAAAAGAAAATCGCCCAAATATATGATGAATAAACTTACTCTGACTGCCCAGAGCTATATTTGCCTGTAGCATTTAAAACTCCTAATTGCATGCCTGGCATTAAGCTGCTTAGAGAGACCTGAGCCGGCACCAGCAATCTTCTTTTGATCCTAAACCAAAGATTGTGAAAGGGAGAGAGCAGGTGAATTAAAGCACTGCCTTGAATGCTTTCTAAGAAACAGCTAAAGCCTAAAAATAAAGACAGTAAATAAATATTAACAACGTCCTAATGGCAAGGATGGTGAAGCTGGTGTTTATTCTTCACTCGAGTGGTATATTGGCACGTAACCCATCCATCTGCACACGTGCACACACATTTCTGTTGCCTTTTGTAAGAGAAAAGCTAAGCTTTCATGTAACACTCTTCCAAATACGAATCAATATGCAAAAGCAAGAAAAGTTCATACTGAATTAAATCTGCAGACAATTATTTCGGCTGTGTTTCCACAAGCTTAATGAAGAATTGCACTGTGATGCATGGGAAAGGGCAAAGAGGGGTCTTTGTTAAATGGCAAGGAGGAAAACTTGTGCCCTTTGCTGTATCACTTGTATCGATTACCCTAGCGAGAAGGAAAAAATATTTTGAGTCACAGCTCACCTGAACAATCGAATACATGCATGTATGTCAGATCTTCCCATTAGTTCTATTTCTGCACGGCTACAGTGTAATTTATTATTTAAGATTTCTGGGCTGACTTCTTTGTTTAAGCCATCGTGTATCCCTTTATGCCCACTGAAATGATTTAATCAAGGTATTGTCTTAAAGGTTTTGAGAATTTTAAGCTCTGAAGCCCTTGGAGAGCACTGAGAAATGTTAATGATGTTGTGTTGGATAGCCTCTTTGAGCAGGATGAAATCGTGACTCCATTGCTATCAACTCAAGGCAAGAGAACCTGAGGGAGGATTCTGTTCTTTATGAAACCGGGGTTATTTGTGTTCCCCTGGTAGGAGCACGGCTATTAGAACTGAGCCCTGTTGTGCCCAAGCTGTGCTGCTGGGCTCAGGGCAGTGCTTGGGGTTGGGCTGAAGGTGCCCAGTTTGGTCAGTGCAGGTAAATGAAGGGCCAGGTGTGTCGTTGGCTGTTTGTGCAGTGCTGGAATGGAGCAGGGAGGCAGTAATACCTTGCACTGAGAGCTGAACCTATGTCCAGTGGTCTCACTAAATGCAAATCATTGCTGTAAGTGGTATTCTTAACTGTGTCAGAGCCATCCGACCAGTTGCTTTGGAAGCACGTGGCAGAATTTCACGGTGCAGGCAGCTCCTTCCTCATGCTCTGGTTCCCTCACAAGCCCAGCTCCAGGCTTCTGCTTCCTTGGGGAGGAGATCTGGGGGAGTTCAGCCACAGTTGTTTGCAATAATCTCTCCTTCACAGTTTATCAGTTTGAGGAAACTTAGGGGTAATTGCACTGGGACAAAACAAAAAGGGAGTTCTTGGTGCAGAAACTGCTGCTTGTTGCATCCCAGGTGCTTTTGGCACTCGCTAAAGAGAAATCTTCCACATGTTTTATACAGACAAAGCATCTTTCCTTGCTCCTATCTTCAGAAATAGCTATGCTAAGTCATTTACCTTCCCCCTCAAAGCAGAACAACAAATGAAATGCAGAAAAATCAATTGGAGCACACTTACACATGGAACGTTTTAGCCCAAACAAGTCAGAGCAATGAAGTTGTAGTAACCAGGTTCCAACAGTCAAATAATCCTAAAGAGATGTTGTGCTGTCATCATCCAACAATATATTAAGCTGTTCATCCTGAACTAGATTATGGAAGTGCAGTTATTTTGTGTGGCTGTTATTCCAATTATTTTCTGTGATGTATAAATTTAACCACAATCAGTGCTTACTTCCTTTGTAGGGAACCCTGCAGTACTTCCATTTTCCATCTCCCTTCTTGTCCTGCCTACCCATTGCCTTTAGCTGTCAGAAGCTGTCATGGAAGTTCCAAAATTGGTTTTATGAAATCTGCTCAGGTTGTAACATAGAGGCCTCTGTTACTGAAGAAAATGTAGACATGAATCTGAGAATAGCATGCACTGTTCTGGCAATACCCTTAGTACTTGGTGGTGTTGTAGATGGCAGTCCTGAGAGGCAGGTGGTGGAACTGACCCATGAGGGGATGCTCTATCAGTGTGCTCGCAGCCTTGGGTGCTGCTTCACCTGCTGGAGCGTGGCAGGAGATGGGAGGTGCTGCTTTTCCTGGCAGTGAGGATTTCAGCCTGGGTAACGCACTGCTTCCATGGAGGTGACCCTGAGGGATCCCCACGTGCTCCTCTCTGTGTTGGCAGCAGGCTGTCCCAAGGAGCTGGGCTGCCCTTCCCACGCTCCTGCAGCTGGCAGGGATCAGGCCTGAGGTGGGCTGCAGGGGGGCTGCAGCATCTGGGGGCCAACAGAGTGCAGAGGGGGCACTTTGACACATGCCACTGTTCACCGTCTTTGTCAAGTGTGTGTTTGAGTTAAAATTACCATGGTTTCCACCACAATCCAAGCAGGGTGAGAGCGAGCACTGAGGAGGCAGAGCCGGGCAGCAGGGCGACCTGGAGCTCCCAGGAGTCCGTGTCAAAGGGTAAGAAAGGAGTTCTGCAGAGATGTGAGCTGCTCGTGTCCCGGTGAGCTTAACTCCTGTAGTATTATCTTCAAGTTTCTGCTGCAGCATGCCTGTAGTTTCTAAAGCTCATTAAGCTTACCAAATGGGCTTATTTCCAGTAGTAGGGGACTCGTACTCCGAGTGCAGCCCGTGCCGAGCGCCAGTCACCATCCAGGCCGCCCTCGCATCGTGGGCGTTTTGTTCCAAGGCTCAGCCTACCAACAGCTGATAAAACCAGCCGTGCTCTCCAGCAGATAAAGTTACAGTATTCAGCTGTTTGTAGGTGATTATGCAGGGCTGCAACAAAATAAAGCCTAAAGCGTCATATTAGCTGTGCCGTTTGTACGGGTGCTAATACACTTTGAATAAAGCCCTCAATTACTAAGCACTTCTGAGTCCTGACAAGACAGTCCCATGACGTTAATGGTATCTTTATAACCTTTTTAACTTCTTGTTTCTCTGACAGAGCACTACAATAACAGCGATGGGTTTGCCCTTGGCAAGCAAAAACTCATTTTGAGAGGATAATAAGTATTTACTATTTAGATAGCTGGCAATAAAATTTCTCTGAATGAGATTTTCCTGAGAAAATACAAACTGATTAAATTACTTTCTTTAATGGACTGGTGAAGCATGTAATAATAGTTTGTCGAAGCAGCAAGTCTAATGTTGAGCTTTTTATTTGTTTATTTATTTATTTAGTGGAAACACACAAGGATTTTTTCCAAACTTACTCCAGCATTTCCCTGCAAGTCACAAGGGTGGTTGGTTTGGTTTGTTTTTTTTTTTTTCTTCATCTTAGGTAGGTATAATAAACTCAAATAAGTTCATTGGTGACAGCTAAGAGTTTCCAGAATCGCTGTGTGTTTATAGCCAAGTGCTGTCACGCAGTGTAAGTAGCTGGGTGTGTGCAGAACCTTGTGCTGTGGTGTCAACTTGTGTTTTACAAATGTGCATTTCCTGGGGAGGCACAGAGCACTCACTGCATTGCAGACATGGGTGCTGTGTGCAGCAGTGCTGTGCTCCAGCAGAAGGCTGTTTCCCAGCTGAGGTGGAATGTTTAAGATTAAGAGCAAAGTTCCTTTAAGGACTTGTCCTGGAGCACGTTCAGTTATTTAGAATGCTTCTGAATAATGTCATATTAAAGTCTGAGGAAAACGTTTGCAAATCAGTTGTACAGGAACAAATTTTCCTCTGTTTTTAGCCAACCTGAGCTGCCTGACTGAGGCAGGGTTGCTCTCATTCTCGTATTGGTGCAGACCGGAGTTGGGCACTATGGCACTATGGGTTCTATGGCAGTTCTTGCAGCTCACGAAGGCCAGGGTGTCTTCTCAGTACTAATTCAGGAAGTACGTGTGTGTTCATGTATACACGTGCAAGACCACCACCTTCTGTATTTTCAGTGTCAGCGGGAGAATTTCATCTTGTCACTATAAGAAAATTTATTGCAATTGGATCCAGAGCATCATGGCCTTACGTTAAATATCCCTGAATATGCATACGTTAAGAGCACTGATTTGCAGGCTTTCATTTTCTCTCAAACCCTTGGCACAGCCGTGCATCATTTTATCTGGCACTTTGTAATTTCAGAAAATCTTAATTCTTGGCACTGGGAAGTGCTGGGGATACTGCCTCTCACCAGTAGCGTAGCACTGGAATAAGAGGATAATATTGGTAATGTTTCTTTTCCTTTTCTAATTTAAACTTCAGTCACTGTATGGAGCTGCTGTGATGTTGCAAACAAATTCATAAGCTGCACTGCATTTGATTTTAAAAACAAAACAAAAAAAAACAAAAACAAAAAAACAACCAAAAACACAGCTTTCCCCTCAGCTCAGTAACTCCCTTGGATGCTCATACAATACTGCATGGGTTTATAAATTGAACTCTCACTTTTTTTGGACGTACCGGACTGGGTGAGTGATGGCTGTGTCTATTTGCCATAAAATTTTAATTATGGAATAGGTATGAATCATTGCTCCTGCTTTTTAAAGTGTTAAAATATTAGAGCTTTGTTATTTATTATACCTGTGAGGATAGAGGCAGAAAATGGAAGGGATTTCAAGTCGGTGCAGGCTGGATCCTGACGTGGGCTGATGGCTTTTGCACCCCTCATCCGTGCGAGGATGCCGTGGAGCTGCTTGGATGGACAGACAGACAGCGCCTTCTCTCACAGGTACCGAGGCTCCCACCCTGCAAAGTCTGGCAGGCTAATTAATTTCATTACCTTAACAACCCTGTGGGTCTCAGCGTTTCTGATCCGGGTGCTGTGGCAGAGCCGGGCGTTGGCAGCACTCTGCGGTGTCCCCTCGAGGTGCAGGGGTTGCAATAAGCCTCATGTGCTCCCTGATCAACACCAAACTGAATGTTTGAAAAGGAAAAAAGAAAAAAAAAAAAAAAAAAAAAAGGTAAAACAACAGGAATTGTGCAGGATTTTGTTACCAGCTGCTGCCAGTGAAATGCTGCATATGTTATCAGTTTCAGGTTTTGTCACTGACTGAAGCAGCAGTGAATTTAAACACAAAAATCCTGCAGCACCATCAGAACGCTTATTTCCCAATTTTTTTATTTTTATTTTTTGGTATTTTAGGCCATCACTGTGTTCAGTTGCATTTGGCATGTACAGGCATTACTTTTTTTTTTAATACAGTCTCCCACTTCGAATTTCTCTTGCTCAAAATGAGATTTTCCCTTTTGCTGGGAGCCTAGCTGTCATGGGCAGGGCTTTTACACCGAGACAAAGTAACAGATTGAAGTGGTTGCAGGGCTTTAATCCCTTGGTAAATTAGCCAGCAGGCTCGCCTTTTCATGGCTGTGCTAAACAACAGGTTGATGCCATTTGGGCATTAGCAACGAGAACCACCTGAGGGAATAGGAAATGAATAAGGAGAGCTGTGGCGCGGGCAGAGCGTGCCTATTAGAGCCGCGTCGTTCTGCCAGAGAGAAGTGATAACGCTAAATGAGTTTTTAAAAGACAAAGTTGGGGATTATATAGTCATTTATGATTTGATTAATGGGTAATTGATCCCGGTAATAGCAAACATCCAGACAGGGCTGTAAAAAAAAATAAATAATAATAATAACAAACCAACCACCTCGGCTTTGCAGCACCGTGTTCGGTTCTCTGCTTTTATTTCAGCCTGTGTTTATAGATGAGCATTTATGCAGCGTGCAGATATCTGTGCGTGGATATTTTGGTCGCCTGCTGCTGGAAAGAAACCTTATGTTAAAAAAGAAATTCGTTATTTTAATACAAACTTAAGAATAGATCTAAAACAATTTTTAAAAGATCACTACTTATTCAGGCTTATTTTTGCTAGACTCAGTTAAAACAATGGGTGCTTGTTGTTGTTCAAGATTATTTATCTGGTAATAGCAGATAACGTTACTCTAATGAAGAAAAATGTTACATTTTTGTGCTTGCAGCAGTAAGAAATCAATAGTACATTTAGGAAATATAGCACAGAAAGCTGATGTCAGATGAAAGGCATCGGAACTACCTGTTAGCCTCCGAGTCCCTCCCTCGGAGCTTTTAATTTTCTATTTAGAAAAGGGGTTTTAGGGATCAATATGAAGATCTGTTGATAATATTATCTTTAATTAGAGTAATCAAAAACCACGCTTAGAGCGTGACACCTGCCAGGGAGAGCTTCAGAGAGGGGAGAGCAGCATGTGTGAGCTGTGTGCTGTCCGTGGGCACTGATGGAGGCACGGTCCCAAATGGGAGCTGCTCGCTGCTGCGTCGGCTTTCATCTGCTTTGGGGGGCGGTTTATTCTCCCATAATGCCATTGATCAATGATTTCCTTTCAGCAGTGATGTAATTAAAGAGCTTTCGTCAACTTTGTGCTGTGTTGTTGGGAAATGTATTATTCTGGAGATTTGGAGGAGATCGATGGCAGCGGGGCACGGTGGGACGCACACCTGGGCCTGGGGCTGAGCCCTGCCTGCCCTGACCAGGGGCTGCCCTGCTGCTGCTGCTGCTTTCGTTGTGCCTGCTATTGAGCTGAGCTTCTTCAAAGGAGCTGCAATTGAGTGCTGTAAGGAAATGGTAATTAGAGCAGTTATTTTTCAGAGGGTTTATTGCTCTGGTTGCAATGTGCATCCAATATTTTTAAAATAATCTTAGAATGATATCTTTAAAAATCTCTTAAAGTTATCCTGAAAACGAGGTCAGATTTTATGTGAGCAGGGAACCACCACGTTACCATGTTGAGCAATGAGCGTGGTGCAAAGCTGAGCACGAGGGGAGGCACCGACAGCCTTCCCCCACGCACTGAGCAGAGCTGTGTCACACTGGAGCGCCTCTGTAGCTTTCCAGCCTCGTCTGTCTCATGTGAGTATCATTTGCCATCCTCAGAGCTAGAAAAGAAGTGTGAAAAACAAGAGAGGCAGTTCCCAAACGGCTGTGAAAGTGAACTCACTGGTTGTCTTCTGTGCCCCACGAATCCTTGTGCTGGCATCAAGTGTACTCCTGTTGGGGGGTCTGTAATGAACTTTCTGGGTTCAAGACCACATGAAGCTGAGCTGGAGCAGCTCTGGGCAAATAGAACCTCATAAGCAGGCACTGGGTCTTGTGTGTGGGCACTCTGCTCCCAGCTCCTCTCTTTGTGTGTGCATAGTTGACATTGTAGCCTTAGACTCAGCACTTTCCATATATGATTGCCTGTACTCCTACAAGAAGTGTTGTTTTTTTCTTCTGGTAGAAGCTATCATAAAGCTACTCATGAATGCACTTGAACATGAGTTAATTCTAGTTAATTATTGGGTATTCTACTGAAAGAATTCTGTACAAAGGATGTATATGTACAAACAGATGCTTTGCAGATGCACGTGTAAGCTCAGAATGTAATTTGTTTTGGATGAGGGACCTGAACAGAGGGGTGCTGCCATCAATTCAGCAAGGTCTGTGACGGGCATTCCCCTCCTGGTCATTGCAGCTATATGCTATTAAACAGTCAGCTCTCAGTATTTCCAGTTCTTTACATTTTCTAATCATTGAGAAATAGTAAACTGCAAAAACAGACTTTGCAGAGCGCTCCAACCATAAGTTAAAGTTGGCTGGAAATGAAATCTAATTGAAGAAGGTCTGTGGAATCTCTGGCGTTGAATAAGGCTGCTTATTTATTGCTTTGTTATAGCTCTATACAAATACATGGATGCACGTGTCTGTACTAAAATTAAGCTGTCCAGGCTTACGAGAGCCAGTTGGAATCTCTCAAGGTTGCAGATGAGTAAGTGTAAATGCATGTGTATATTATAAGATGCATGCCCTTGGAGGGGCTTTCTCACCGATGACAAATCTTTCTGAAATCCTCTCCCAGAAATCAGTCCTTTTTTTTTTTTTTTTTTGGCTTAGAATCTCCGAGGTTTTTAATTTCCCATTTACTCTAATGGATTTTTATAGAAGTTTCAAAAACAAATATTTATTTGAGATACGCTATGACATAAAATGCTCCAGAAAAATGTTTGACACCCCGAATTCCTTTCTGCATTATTTAAACAGCAGTGCAGGAAACTTCACTCAGCGGCGTTCCGCGCGGCGCGTGCTGTGGGTGTAGCTTTCTTTTAATGCAGCTATTGGGTTGGAACCCACGTAGCCCCTGGCATAATTCCAGGAGCGATCTGCTGTGCGTAGTGAAGATAAATTGTTTGTTTTCAGCAGCATTTCTTCATCTTCTTCGCTTAATCTGGAATGAAATTTTACAGTCAGTGACTGAATTTTTAAGCAATATATTTACTCCTTTTGTCCCGGGGGGAATATTTAATAATGCTGTGTACAGTAAATGATTATAGTGGTTAATGATACAAGCTGAGAACGTACAGTTTCCCTTATTTTTTTTCCATCAGAAGGATTTCTGTGGCGCAGCACCGAAGCCCACGCTTCGCTCTGCTTTGTACGCCCAGCTCTCAAGGCTATCAGAAGTGTAATTGAGTGTGTGTTGGCACCAGCAATAAGTCTTTCACACAAATCTTTCCTTGACACACACTCCCCCTTTTGGTGCCAGATGTCAAGTTCTTTTGGATGCCTGTCTTATGATTTTGCAGTTAAAGCACAGTAAATCGTGGGAGTTCACTGTGCCTGGACCTGGACGTTCCTCCTCACTCCGCAGCACTCAGGTGCCCCGTTCCTCATCTCTGTGTGTTCCTCGTGGATGCTTTGACCGTGACTCTCAAAAACAGTGTTTTGCTTTTTGTTTTCACCATGTCGTGGTGTGTGGTGGTTTTAAGCTTCTATTGCTGTCATTTGTATCTTCCGTTCAATTTTTGTTTCTTTTGTTTGTCAGTTTCACAAAGATTGTTCGTTAACATTGTGGTGAAAGCGGAAAATTGTCTTCAGAACACTTTTAAAATGCCTCCTGGTTCTTGCAACATTATTTGTATTTTAATTATACCCCCTTCATTATTGTTTGCACTGTATTGTACTTCTGAAAGTATTATTTCAACAGTCATGTTGTGCTCAGAGGTTAACTCAATTTGATACAGCCGTGTTTGGTATAATGAGAATATGCCTAAGTTTTAGACCACCTGGTTGGGTGGTCTCCGTGAAGTCAAGTGGCATTTCTGATGGAGCGGGGATTTGGTTGGTCAGGTACGAGATACAGGGTCTCTTCCTTGTGGCAGGAATTATCTTTGTTTACTCCAGCCTTTGGTTTTTAGAATAATCTCATTTCTCCAGAATCTGTTAAACGAAGCATCATCTTCATCATTTGGGATGTGAGTTTTTCTAGCTGTTTGTCTAGTCAACTACAAACATGAGTTTTAATCTTTTTTTATTTTAACTCAAAATTTAGTTTTGGGTTTCCTTATTGAAGACGGTTCTGTAGTGCTTCAGGAAGTCTGGATTTTTACTGCTCCATTTACAAAGGAACAGAAGCTGGTGCTGTTTTTCAACAATCACGTTTAAGCCACATTCCCTTCCTGTGTCTTCGTTAGCCTCCCTAGCTAAACTTTGGTCAGAGGTTTTTATTTCTGAAGGAGGAAATCTGTCTGAGTGAGCTTTGGGGCTCTACGGTCATTACCTGCAACTTAAATTAGGCCAGCTTCAGCAGAGTCCTCTTGTAAATCTTTTTGCAGGGAGAAATTTGTCTGTTACCAGCCTTCGTCTTTGAGATGCATACAGGAGTCTCCTTTGAATATTGTTGCTTCCTTGTACAACAGAGAAGGAAATCCAGAATTTCCCTTTTTATATGTTGTTTCCATCACCCGTTTGGGATCATACAGGGTGGGGATAGTTTCTAGAGTGCTGTCTTAGCTGGGATCAGTTGTCACTGCTTTTTCCCAGTACATGCAACGTGGTTGCAGCTGATACCTAAATCTTACACCAGGCAGGCCATGCAGATGAACGTGGGCAATTACCTTTGCAGTTGGATGCTCTTTGGGCTGTGCGGCACAGCAGATCTCAGTGCCTATTGGTGGATTCCTGTGTAGGTGAGTGGCCAGAGGCCATTCTGCATGGGAAAGACTTTTGGTCATGAGGCAATAGTCAAGAAATGAATTTGGGGAACTAAATTGGTGAACCGTGTGTTTTGGGGATGAGGATGAAGGCTGTCAGCTCCATGCAGAGCCTTTCCTTCCCCAGCGTCCCATACGGGCCAGGGAGTTTGTGCTTCTCATGGCCACGATCACCAGTGTGAGGCTCACAGCCCCGTGTTCACACGTGGACTCTTTTATGCCCACCAGCCTACGTCAGATTGGTTTTCACAAGGGAAAAGTGCTGCTTGTTGTGGTAACATACAGTGTGCCGTGGTACTTCTCTGTGCTGGGAATCTCCTCAGCCACGTGATGAAGGCTTATTTTCCAGAGTTACTGTGGGCCTTATCTGAGGCTACCAAAGCAGAATGAGCTGCTGGGAGGGCTGTGTGGATGGATCTCTGACGGCAGCATGGCTAACAGGAGCCGCTTTCCCATTTTGACCCATTAGGTTTTTCTTTGGTCAGAAGCACAAGATAAAATGTCTGGGAGCCCTCAGCAGGTTCCCTGGGCTGCCTTGGCTTCTCTCAGTGTTGTTTTTTGTAATGGTTTATAAGTACTCCCCAGTTTATTACTTCCTTTTGCTGGGCAGATTAGTTGTCATCCGTGTGGTTTTCACTCAGCGCGGTGATTCCTGACATCTTGCCGTTGGCAGATGAAAGGAGGGTTCATTGTGAATCTGAGTTTTGTGACAGAATTTTTCCAGTTTGCTGACACGCTGTCAGGCTGAATTCTGCTATTAACCCCGAAAGAAAAGCCGACTGTCGCTCTCAATATCAGACTGAAGTCACAATTGTCTTTGAAATCCATTGTCAGTTTTGTTTTCCAGAAATAAATTAAATATTTTTACTTTAAGTAGACAATATATATATATATATTTTTTCAAAGTCACGTGATTTATTTGTGGAATTGCATGGTTTAGCTGTTACGTTGGTATGGCACAGCGCTTAATAGAGGTAATTTCCCACGTAAGGCCAGCAGGTGCCTGGGCCTGGCTGTGCAGAGGAAGGACATTCTATAGGTTAAGGAATGTCCTTGGCACAACCTGGTTTGGGATCTCCTCAGTGCTCTGCTCTCCACAGGGTTTCATCTGGAAGAAACAAACAAATCAACCAACACGAACCCACGCGATGTCATTGGTGTGATTACTTCAAAAGCATTTGTTGCACCAAGGTTCTGGACCTCCTCTGTGTCTTAGTAATGGGATTCCAGGCTTAGTTTTGCCAACTTGTCTACCTCTTGTTCTTTCTAATTAATTTTAGAGGAATCTCAAAGTTTATTTTCCAATCTCAACCGTTCCAAAGTGGCTCACTATCTACTGAAGAGCATCAGTCTGTCAGCAACGGGTGCCAGGAGGTAGCAGATCTGTTTCTCAGTGTTCCACTATCATTTGTACTTGACATTGCTGCTTTCACAGCTCCCATTTGACTTGAGTCTTACTACAGAAAAGAAGTTTTTCCACTTCCTAAAAACGATGTAAATCTTGTTTGTTTTTCTGTTGTTTTTAAGGAAGCAATGTATTTTTCTTTTCCATTGTTGGTTTCTTCTGTGAGATTGCGAGCTCACACATTTCCATAAATCTCCATAAAGAACCACCTTCTCTCAAATACAAGTGAATGTTCTTCAGCATTTTTACATCTGCTTTTCAAAATTCTCATCCAAATAGCTATTTATTTCGATCTGGTCTTATGCATTGCTTTCATAGGAGCGTGTAATTAAACACGTTGGTTTTTTTTCTTTTTCAATACAGCTCCTTTATATTCTGCTTTATAGTTGTAAGTGAATTTAAGAGACTGGGACATAAAATACACAATCCTGTTTTGATATTGTGGCCTCCTAAGTTTATTTTACCTGGCAAGTATCAATTCAAGTCATCGTTAGTGTGCTCAAAGTCCCTCTGAGCTGGTGAAGGTGTAAGGGTGAGGTGGAGCTGTGAGGTGTTCTGTGCAGCTCCTGGCACTGTGTTTGGCAGCTCCCCGCTGTGTTTTCCAAAAGAAAGTAAGAATAAAAAATATAAAAGTAAGAAAGAAAAAGGTCTCTCTGCATTGAACGGTAGGGAAGAGAAGTAGCTCCATCCAAATACTGTTTTAAGAGCACTTTAAATAAGTAGAGTCAAAATTTGGAGGTTTTTGTGTTGATTGCTCCTCAGTTCTCCAGTTGAGCTGAAAAATGTTCCTGGAGGCCATAGCACAGAAGCATCCTTTACTTCAAGAACTTTTGTGTCTGGATTTTATTTGTTCTCCCCAACCTTTGCTGCCCTCTGTCCTTTTTAGCACAGTAAAAGTGGGCAGTTTTACCCTCCCAAGCTCTCCTCTCCTCTTCCCAACCCCTTCCCCCAGAAGAAAGCCAATCAGGCAGATGCTGCCATTTAACCATCGCTGTTGAAAGTATTGCATTGTTCTCACAACTGATTTTTCTCTTTGAGACCAACTATCAGAAGAGATCAGGACTGCATTCAGTGGCGGCGTCTCCTTGTATGTACGTATGAGTGTCACCCACTGGTTGGCTACGGATCATCCATGCTGGCGAAGCAGAGCCTTCTTGGAGCAAATCTTTGTGATATTGAAGAGCGTCCAATGCAGTGACTCGGGAGCCATGGAAGCAATTTAAGCCAATTAATCCTTAGTGTTAAAACATATTTCAGTTGAATTTTTTATCAGACGTGTGTGTGGGAAACTGTGGGAGAAAGAAAGAAATTAGAAATGCACTAAATAATAGATGAGCGTATGTAGCCAAGATCTGCTTATTAAGTCCTCTTTATTATTCTAAATATTTAGTGCCAGATCCTCAGCTGGAGTAAATGTCCTCAGTTGCATTGAAGTCAATGGAATTGTTCCAGCTGGGATTTGCTACGGATCTGGCCCTTGATTTTGTTGCAGGAAGACAAGAATATCTGGGGAGGTGAACGATGAGACAGCAAGGACTTTGCTGATGGTAACACCATTTTCATAGCAGTAATAATAGGAAAAATAAGGAAGTCTACTATTCTTCTGACTTCCATAATGAAATTAGAGGAACTTCTTGATGTTATTTTGTTAGATGTAAATTTTCCTCCGATTATCTGCATCCCCAGGACCTTGCGTATACTGAGGAACACTGCATAGAGACTCGGGTGGTTTTCTTTCTTTTCTGTGGGTGCCAGGTTTTGTACCAGCATTTCTGCTACCCTTACCTAAGAAACATCACAGCAGCCACACTGCGCTCACATCAACTGGAGAAGAAACCATAAATGCTTTTGATTTTGGAAAGCTGTTTTGCACGCTGCAGCTGATTGTCCACCATGAGTAAAGCGTGCTGTAATTTAATGTGGCATCTTATTAAAATCCAATGTGTCATTTCATTTGGCTGCATTTTAGAAACGTATCAGCGAAGCAGATCCTGCAGCTAGCTAATTCCAGCATGGCTAAAAAACCCAAACTTGTTATTTCCATAGCACATACATGGTACTGCGGTACCAGGAAACATTGGGCTGCCCTGCTTGGAGCTTATGCCTAAATCTTCTCATTTCTGCAAGAACGGCTTTTTAAGGGGCTATCTTGGAGGGCTGAAAATAACATCACAAACCGTGTTTGTTATATTCTTAATTGTTTTGACCATAGAATTAATTTTAAAGTCAAAAGGGGCGCTGCTTTTTCATCACTCCCGGTCCGGAATATTCAGCATGTCACAGATGTTCATGAATAATGTCCATTTAGAGCTGTTGGCAGAGCGCGCCGGCGAGTTGGCGAGATGAATTAAATGTTGGGGGGATCTGACAGGCAGCACGCTGCTTTGTGATCATTCCAAAGTTCTAATAATCTCCCTCACCTTCCCTGCCTGCCGCTAATGAAAGAGAATAGGTGATTGCACCTCAGGCTATGTTCTGCGCCTAATGACTCCTCCAAAGGCAGATTTATGAAGAAAAAATTAACTTTGAATGAGGATTGAATTGGCCCTGACAGTCTGATAGACTGTGACACAGATTCTGTGGCAAAACAGACGTAGCCCTAATTGATTATCAATATTTTAAGCAAAGTGATGAAAATAAGCATTAAGTGATGAGAAAGGCAGTCTTAATACAGTAGGCAGTAACCGGGCTATGGGGAGCCTTCGGGGAGGCTGGCCTGCTTGCCATCCCTGCATTTTATCTGTCAGCTTTCACCTTTTGCTTCCCAGCACCCACTGTCCCTTTCCAGCCTATTTTTTGCTCGCAGGTTTATGAGCAGAATGCTAATGGGCAGGGCTGGGCGCTCTCCCCTCTCTGATTAAGTTTGTTAATATTTAACCCGTCTTGACTTGGGATAACTTGGGCTGTTCTGCACTGAGCAGAGCATAGATTTGAGATGTTTCCTCCTTCTGCTGTGCTTTCCTGCAGCCTTGTGCAGCTTATAAGTTGTGACGAGGAACAGAAGAGAGCAACAGAATTGCCTGGATGGTGCCAAGGGTCTGTGCCTTCACGGTTGGGTTGGTTGTACCCAGTGTTAGGACAGGGGGAGAAGATATTTGGGTTTTGCATTTTTGGATAGGTTTTTCTTGAGGTGTAAACCTGCCAGAGCGGATGCAGCGCGTCCTTCCTAGGGAGAAGTGAGAAGCTGAAAATGATAGGAATTGTAGACTTGCTGGGGTTGGAAAAGACAAAAAAACAGAAGAAACGACAGAATCCTGGTTATAGCAAGGTGTGCGCAGTGCTGCTGCTGCATTCTGCTCCTGCCTGGGACAGTATGGCACAGATCAACTGCTGTGAGTTCGGGGTGGAATTTTTGGGATGTCTGCTAGCTAACTTTACTTGTCAGCATATGAATATTTAGCAGAGAGCATTGCCGCAAGCCTCGATAAATTCGATGTACTAGAGAAAAATGGCATGTAAATTAAATAAGGCCTTGTAAATTAATAATGGATTGCTGTTGTATTTTTACATGTGAGCTGACTGAATATTTTATAAGTGCAAAAATGTTTGTGTTTAAAAAAAAAAAAAAAAACAACAGTGAAAGCCTTTCTGATCAGCATCGTGGGTTGCACAGCTCTGGGTGCAGCATCTTCGTGTCCCTTCTGAGTTCGCCTGCCTCTCTTTCCCTACGTTGAATTGTATGGCATGTATTTATACAAGTCTGAGGAGTTGGGAAGTTCACAATTATACTGAATACACTTTATTTTTCAAAGTCTTGTGATGTGTAGATGGTGAGTGCTCTGACAAGATCAGCTCTGACTTTTGTGTATTTTTTTAGAAGTGAAAGAAATGACATCGCCACGTGCTCAGTGTGCTGCAGGACTGGTGAGCACCCTTCAGTCTTTCCAACTGCACCTCCCAGACGTTGCCTTTTCCTGCATGTTTCTCCTGCTGCGTGTGCTGGGCAGGGTGAGGGGTTGTTTATATAACATACAGAGGGTGCTCAGCCTCGTACCTGTGGCTTGTGAGACATTTCAGGCAGAACGAACTGCAGCAGGCAGTGATGTCCAGGCACTGAATCTGTACGAAGCATTGGCAGCCATTGGCTTTAGCTGCTCTGAAATGGAGACGTTCTGATGCCCATCATCTATTCAGAAGATGATTTATTTGCAAAGACCGTTTGTTTCCTCTCCTCTTCTATTTTCCTGGAAAAGCTGCTTGCTGTTTTTGTTCCATCAGCTGTAGTCTCCGAAGAGATGGTTCCAACGTTTCCTGTCAGCGTAATGTCGTGCAGTCAGACTGTTTTAATGCAGACCCATTGATTTTTGCTGTGTTTTTGACATTGCTGTGGCCAGCTGAAGATGGCCCCTGGTCCTGGAGCTGCTGGTGGGGAGCACAGCACAGCAAGCAGTGAAGAGCTGGGGACTTAATGGGCTGAGAGTTTAACAGGATGCTTAATTACAC